>NC_072464.1:10308-12240 GCF_027596085.1 Anoplopoma fimbria | reverse complement strand
TAAAAAGGTCAGATATGCCAAAGTAGAAAGAGTGTGTAAATAGATTATAATATTCAGCTTTTCAAACATGACACTTGCTATCCGGAACAAAAAAAGATTTATATGACAAGAAGGTAAAAGGCGGAGGAGTAACCTGTACCTAACTACATATCTGATGATCCTTGTACAATTGACTAATCTGTTTGCACTTTACACTTTGCATTAAATGCAGTTATGATGGTTGCTTGGCTGTTTGAAAATTATTAAGTGTATCATTTCATTAGTGAAACCCATTTCCCTAATGAGTGGGATAATCAAGGAACAGAGAAATAGAGGAAAGGGCATTCTTTACATTTCAAATCTTAGCTGTCTTTTCTTTGTGAAATCTTAAGATTTGTTGACTAACTTAAGGTGGTAATTTTTGATGTTGAATGTTGAAGTTGATGTTGAAATTTTTTATTTGCATTACTTAATTTCAGCACAATTAAAAGTAGCAGCAGATTTAATGTCTACTTAAACAAATATATATAATATATTTTATTTAGATTATTTACCATAACTCCCATGCTTTAAAAATCTTTTACGTATTTTCTACATTTTTGAAAAGGGGTCCGTTACACGTCTTGCTTTCGTATGTGAGACTTACCTAAATTAAGCTTAGCGTAAATTCATTCATGAAGACTAGCGTTATATTCCTGTTCAGTCATATACTCATTCACTCTGTCCCCGTGAATACTCTATCAGGTGAATTGGGGGGGCGTTTACGTAAGAAGAGTTAACCAACCAGTTTTGGCCAAGGGTTCCTTTAGCCAATCACATAGTTGCTGTCAAACTTTTAAAAATACGCTCTCTGCTGCGGTCAGTTGTCATTTCAGCATATGTCAGACGTGACCCTCCTCCACTCCAGTCACCGCCAGTCGTCAGCACAGGCAGCATTGGGATTGAAGGAAGTCCCTTCATCATCATCACCACCACCAGTGTCTGGACTCCAGGGGGATTGTGCTTCGCTGATCTCAGCGTTGGGCCCCTCTGTTACACGGCTTGGCCATGGAGTCCAATAGCCAAAGACTTTGTACTATCATTCTTAGGCATGTGTAATAAATCATTGTTAAATTTTATTGAAGTCTCTCCTGATTGAAATTCAACTCAGAGGCTTTGTGTGACATAATTGTGGCATATGAACAACTTGATAATACTTTCAGAGCATTGACAGTGACATATTTCTCTTTATTTCTTTCAAATAAAATGCAATACTCTAAATATTTTTGTAGAAAAATTAATCCATCCTTCTTTTGTTTACTGCTCAATCTTAATTAGGATTTCCGTTCTGTATTTGTAGCTTGGTCTCTTATTTGCAGCAGAGTTCAAGAAAACTAAATTGTACTTTGGAGGGGCATGACCCCTCCTACTCATGTTAATGTACAGCAATGTTGGTGGACAATTATACCAAGGATGTCATAAGGTTAAATGTTGCACAATATCAGCAGTAACTAAACATGATCTCTAGCACTCTGAATCTGCTGATTTGGTGTCTTCATCCCCCTGAGTTGTGAAATTCAGCCCATGTTTTTAAATAGTGCAACTATTGTTGCTGTGCTGTCAGGTGGAAGTGTGAAGTCTGTCCCTAACACTTCCTTTCAATCACTTATACCCCATACAAGTTTTTAAGACAGCATGCTTGGATTGTTTGAGGTCCAGTGTGTAGTCTGCCATGTCTTTAGAGCAATAATTTATTACACTATGATCATCCAAAGTGAAACAGTGATCATCTCAAAAAGCAAACAATACTGTGTGTCGTGCTCTTAAAGAAACATATATTCACGTGAGAACAACTGCTTAACTGTTACTCTTTATTAGCATAACTCGTCCATAACTTAGTCAGCCAAAGAACCGTGAATCCCCCCCGGGTTGCCATGCATCACCTATATTCCCCTGGGAACTAAGTCCCTACAA
>NC_072464.1:5688-10208 GCF_027596085.1 Anoplopoma fimbria | reverse complement strand
TATAGCACTGCCACTACTGTATCAGCAATGCATAAAATACATAAAACCTGAAGCAAAATTGCAAATGGAATTAATTTTGATGCAAAAATATTCATAATTAATAAAGTTCAGATAAACCATCAGACCTAAACAATTTTTTTGTTCCCTTACACATTATACACTCGATTCAACAAATCTGTCTCTTGCCCACAATTTATTTGCACCTCATACTGCAACCTGACTACAGCAGAACCCTTGCTAGCGATTTAAGCTAACTAGCCACAGTCCCTGCCATTTAGCTTAGCTAATGGATATTTGTTTAGCTTCGTTATGCACTATTCCCTCACATGAGCATTGGCTCTTTAACAACTTGCCTGTTTAGCACGCTAACTTGCGAAGCGAAATGGTCCCAGAGAAGAAAAAAGCTCTCTTGGTGGCTCCCCTAGGGCTTGTGTAGGCATGCTGCATGTGAAAGATGCACTTGCTAACCCATAGGCCTGTGTGCACTTTTGCAGACGCGGCTTCTTGGAGTCCTTGGGTGGCATTCTGGAAAGGGCGCCAACTGGGGACTCCATAGTTCTTCTGGTAGACTTCAACGCTCATGTGGGTAATGATGGAGAAACCTGGAGGGGTGTGATTGGGAGGAACGGCCTGCCTGATCTTAACACGAGTGGTGCGTTGTTGTTGGACTTCTGTGCTAGTCATGGATTGTCCATAACGAACACCATGTTAGACCATAGGGCTGTTCATAAGTGTATTTGGTACCAGAACACCCTAGGCCAAAGTTCTATGATCGACTTTGTAGTTGTGTCATCAGACCTGCGGCCGTATGTCTTGGACAATCGGGTGAAGAAAGGAGTAGAGCTGTCAACTGGTCACCACCTGGTGGTGAGTTGGATCAGGTGACGGGGGAGGCTGACGGACAGACCTGGTAAACCCGAGCGTGTGGTGAGGGTGAACCTGGATTGTCTGGCTGAGGACCCTGTCCGCGTGGTCTTCAACTCCCACCTCCGGAAGAATTTCCTGTGCATCCCGAGGGCGGCTGGGGACATGGAATCCGAGTGGGCCATGTTCAGAGCCTCCATTGTGGAAGCTGCTGCTAGTAGTTGTGGTCGGAATGTGATAGGTGCCTGTCGTGGCGGCAATCGGAGAAGCCGCTGTTGGACACCAGCGGTGAAGGAGGCCTTCAAGCTGAAGGAGGCCTTTCGGGCTTTGCTGGCCCAGGGGTCTACTGAATCAGCATACAGTTACCAGTTGGCCAGAAGGGTTGCAGCTGCCGCAGTTTCCCGGGTGTGGGAGGAGTTCAGGAGAAGGACTTTCGACTGGCCTCAAGGAAGTTCTGGCAAACCGTGAGACGACTCAGAAATGGAAAGCGGGGCTTGTCTCAGGCTGCGTTCAGCAGGGGGGGAAAACTGCAGACCCGGACTGGGGACATTGTCGAGCAATGGAAAGAACATTTTGAGGAACTCCTGAACCCGACCAACATGTCCTCTGTGGAAGAGGCAGTGTCTGAAGACTCAGGGGAAGACTCGTCCATATGCCTGGCAGAGGTAGTTAAAAAGCTCTTCAGCGGCAAGGCGCCAGGAGTGGATGAGATTCGACCGGAGATGCTAAAGGCTCTGGACATTGTTGGGCTGTCTTGGCTGACATGTCTTCAGTGTCGCGTGGAAGTGGGGTACAGTGCCTGTGCAGTGGCAGACGTGGGTGGGGGTTCCCGTTTTTAAAAAGGGGAACCGGAGAGTGTGCTCCAATTATAGGGGTATAACAATGCTCAGCCTCCCCGGGAAAGTCTACTCCAGGGTGCTGGAGGCTCTGGCCGATTGTCGAACCTCAGATTCAGGAGGAGCAATGTGGATTCCGTCCTGGCCGTGGAACAGTGGACCAGCTCTTTACCCTTGCAGGTCTGTTGGAGGGGGCAAGGGAGTTTGCTCATCAAGTCTACATGTGTTCTGTGCCCCTCTGGGAATCCTGTGTATTACCTGGTACGTTGCTACGAGCCATTCGGTCCTTGTATGATCAAAGTGAAAGCTGTGTCTGGATACTCTGCACAAAGTCGAGCTTGTTCCCAGTGTGTGTTGGCCTCCGCCAGGGCTGTCCCTTTTAACCAATCCTGTTTGTGATTTTCATAGACAGGATTTCGAGGCACAGCTGGGTTGGGGAGAGTGTCTGGTTTGGCGACCTCAGAATTGCATCCCTGCTTTTAGCGGATGATGTGTATCTGTTGGTTCCTTCAGAACGTGACCTTAAGCACGCACTGGGGCGGTTTGCAGCCGAGTGTGAAGCGGTCGGGATGAGAGTCAGTACCTCCAAGTCTGAGGCCATGGTTCTCTGCCGGAAAACGGTGGATGCACCCTCCAGGTTGGGAGGGAGTCACTGCCCCAATCGAGGGAGTTCAAGTATCTCAGGGTATTATTCACGAGTGAGGGTAAAATGGAACAGGAGCTGGACAGGTGGTTCGGTGCAGCGTCAGCAGTGCTGCAGATGTTGTACTGGACCGTGTGGTGAAGAAGGAGCTGAGCCGTAAAAAGCTCTCGATTTACCAGTCCATCTACGTTGCGACCCTTACCTATGGTCATGAGATTTGGGTAGTGACCGAAAGAATGAGATTGCGGTTACAAGCGGCTGAAATGAGCTTCCTTCGTAGGGTGGCTGGGCTCAGCCTTAGAGATAGGGTGAGGAGCTCAAACATCCGGAGAAAGCTCGGAGTAGAGCCGCTGCTCCTTCGCGTCGAAAGGGGCCAGCTGAGGTGGTTCGGGCATCTGATCAGGGGGCCCCCTGGACTTCTCCCTTTAGAGGTTTTCCGGGCACTTCCAACTGTTAAGAGGCCCCGGGGTAGACCCAGAACACGCTGGAGGGATTACATATCTAGTCTGGCCTGGGAATGCCTCTGGGTTCCCTAGGAGCTGGGAAGTGTTGCTGAGGAGAAGGACGTCTGGAGGGCCCTCCTTAGCTTGCTGCCCCCGCGTGTTGTATTTGTTTAATTGGGCGTCTACTGTGCATCTGTAGTGACATGCAAAGTTGCACTGTAGAATTGTAATGTAAATCAACCTGTTAAACCATTATGTAGAGGTTTACTAATTATTCATGCTATTTGTTTCAGAACCACACACACTTGTTTGACTAAAGTCAATAAATCCCTCAACGAAACATCTTCCCTGGAGTGCATTCTTACCGATGGCCCCTGGTGGCCACAACTTTTAGAGAACCAGTAACAAACTATACAGTCCTAGTCATTTTAACAGCCAGTAAAGCCCTAACCAGGAAATGCCTGACGTGATGCTTTGTGAGTACATCTCCCAAGCTAATAGGTAGGCGAGAAGAGACCCATTCCACTGTGAACCTCACATATGTCTGTTGATATGGTTCTGTCTCTTGGACATGTTGAACAAAAATAATAACCATGCATAGCATCAGCTGAAGGAAGATAATGTGAATATGCATATACCATCAAGGAAACATGAGGGGTATGAGAGTTGTCCTAAAACCACTTCCTTTGTGGAGAAGAAGAGATAATCAACAAATTAGAGCCAAAATCATGGCAGCCAGAAACAGAATCATTTAAATCTTGTTCATGATTACGTTCAACAGGTAATTAATTTGCTAAAGACAGATATAGTTATCATAACAATCATCAACATTCCCTGTCAATCTGGGTCTTAGTTTGGCCGATTCAGTGGTAATTTGTTGTTTAAAATTTCTCACAAGCTTTTTAAAATATTTGCTTCATTTTGTGTTTTATTTCTTTATGTTTCAGTTTTGAAAGTTAAATCAAAAGCAGGTCAGTGACATTTATGTAAAAAAATTACATATATTTCAGATTGTATTCCATTAATTCAAATACAAAAAAGAAAAAAAGGGAAACTTATGAAATAATAGAGTGAAATATTTTTGTTTTCTGTGCACACATATCTGTGTACACATATCATCATCATTTTTTTTTCCAAAATAAAAGAGTCATAGGATTCAGTATACTAAATCTCGAGAAAAAGAACATTCTAAACAGGTAAATGCTATAAATGTAATGAAATGCAAATTTTCATTATAAAGGAATTTTTCAAGGCAGACTGAGCTGATATTTGCTATCTGTGCAAAACCTGCAGTCTAATAGTGTTACATTTAACTCCAGCAAAACATCCAGCCCACAGTTGATTAAGCAATGCATGTTAATTCATATTTAGTTCAGTTTGATCCTAATATTGTTTTTTGAAAGTAAAAACACCTAGAATTCTGTTCCAAATTTTGGTCATATTAAAACCATATGTGAGAGGATTCGTAAGAGGAGGAATGACAATAAGCTCTATAGCAACTACATTTTGAACGGTTTGAAGAAAATCTTCTGATCCAAAAGGTGCATATTCATGACATCACAAGAAAATAATTAAGGAGGTTAAATTTGGCAAGAATGTTTGCATGAATGTGGCCCTGTTTTCTATAGAAGTGACACAAGTCATGAAAAAAGAAAATACATTAACTATAGCCCTATTAGATAAAAGCAGATAATATGACAAAGTACAATAATGTATATGTATGAATTCATTATA
>NC_072464.1:3894-5588 GCF_027596085.1 Anoplopoma fimbria | reverse complement strand
CATCAAGCATACCTTGAACATCTATATACAAACATACATTTATAACATATACCACATTGTGTACATTAGTCTGACATCAGTCTCACAGCAACCAAATGATTGCCAAAATTAGGCTTACTGATAATTATGAACATTTTAACGAAAATAAATCCTTCATGCATACAGTGGATTCCAGCATGCTAAAAAAAGAACTAGCTCTTTCTGAATGTTGATTGGTCGGTTTGAATTCCAAGCTCATGCGTTGCTGTAGTCAGAACATATTAATAACAGTGCAATGAGGAAACACACCCTGTGTTAAGGATGGAGGTATACAAAACAATGAAAAGTGTCACCGTTTTCTAGCCAGGATGGATAATGTCTCTCAAGTATCATCATTTTTTCTTTCAAGTGTAAATGTAACCAAGAACCATCAAGTTGCTCTCTTCTCTCTCACTTTACTGTCTTACTGTTTTGTTGTGCTGGTAAATGTTGCTCTTATTGTGACCATCATCTTGGATAAGAACATGCATGAACCAATGTATATTCTATTATGCACTTTTTGCATGAATGGACTTTATGGGACAACAGGTTTCTACCCAAAGGTTCTCTGGGATCTGCTGTCTCCCGTTTATGTAATCTCTTATTCTGGATGCCTTGTTCAGGCTTTTGTAATAGCCTCATTTGTCTGCAGTGATCTGTCCATTCTTGCAGTCATGGCATATGACAGATATGTGGCTATATGTCGACCCCTAGAGTACCACTCTATCATGTCAAAAGAAAGAGTGTTATTGTTAGTATGTTTCTCCTGGATAACACCTTTCTGCATGTCTGCAATAAATATTGTTCTTACATCTAGATTAAAGCTATGCAGCCAATATATTGCCAGACTTTATTGTTTGAATTGGATTATTGTTAAACTTGCTTGTTTCCCAGCTGAACGTATTGCTAACAACATATTTTCAAACATCACAATAATAATTTACGTATTTCATGTTTTTTTTATAATTTGGTCCTACGTGTATGTCATCAAAACTTGTGTGAATTCTTTAGAAAATAGGGCAAAGTTTATGCAAACATGTGTGCCACATTTGACCTCCTTACTCATTTTTCTTGTGACTATATTTTTTGATATTTGTAATATGAGATTTGGTTCAAATCTCTCTCCAACCATTCAAAATGTTTTAGCAATAGAACTTCTCATCATACCTCCCATTATGAATCCTCTCGTTTATGGTTTTAAATTGACCAAAATTAGGAACAGAATTCTAGGTGGTATTACTTGTAAAATCAAATGCATTTGTCCTGTGTGATGAGGAAACTCAAAGGCAAGTAATAATCTACACATAATATTTTTGGGAATAGGAATTCTTGATCTTTGAAATATGAACTTTGCATAAGACATATTTCTGTTTGCATATTTACATGATCTGCCTTTTGCTAATGGTGTAGGTAGATTTACAGATTGTATTACTTGTGTGCATATCCCAGATGATCATTGTAAATGAAATGGCACTAAATATCTTGCCCTTTGCATTGAATACATTTCAAATGTTCACATGTCTGCCTCATTTCAGTAAGGAGTTGAATAAATGTAAATGTACAACCTGACACTTGTCATTATATTTTTAGCATAGTGGCAGTGGCTTTGCTTTTGAGACTGTCGATTCACAATGGGCAAAAGACAGATATCCAAAATTCTATATGGAACAAAGAAA
>NC_072464.1:3271-3794 GCF_027596085.1 Anoplopoma fimbria | reverse complement strand
TTACAGTCAGACATGAGCTGGGAATTCAAACAAGCCAATCAACGTTCAGAAATAGGTTTCCTCTTTTTTTCAGCGTGCTGCAATCTACTGTATGAGCAATGCATATTTGCAATAGCTTTGACCATGTATGCATATGCATTTCTTATGCAATCTTTTGCAAGAGCGAGACACTTGGACAGCTAAAGTGTCCACCTTTTTTGTCTAACTTGCTGTTGCTGTTTCCAAACAAGGGTCCTACACAGTCCTTAAAACAAGACCTGAATTTGGACCTTACCCCAACTTTCTGACCTGACTGAATCCGCCTGACTTTGACGTTTGAGACCTGAACCATGAGACCGGAGCCTATGTTTTTGTTCCTTTCACTAGATACAACAATACAATCTCAATTTATTTGCACCTCATCGCACAACCTGACTTTAAGCTAACTAGCCACAGTCCCTTCCATTTAGCTTAGCTAATGGATATTTGTTTAGCTTTGTTATCAATTGTGCTATTCTTTCAAATGAGCATTGGCTTGCTAACT
>NC_072464.1:0-3171 GCF_027596085.1 Anoplopoma fimbria | reverse complement strand
CCTTTAGCATGCTAACTTTCAAAGTGAAATGGTCCCAGAGAGCAAAGAATATATATATTTTCCTCGGCATGCTGCATCTGAAAGCTGCACTTGCTAGCCTGTAGGCCTTTGTCAAATGTTAAAGACTCCAAAAGACAACCCTTAAGTTATGTTTGGCATTCCTGTTGAAGATTCTGTTCCTGTTGTCTGAAGCTGTCAAGTGCTCCTCAGAGTTTGAACCCAAAAGTGAGGCCTAGGAGTAAAGAGCAGGGCAGACAGATGGATGATGTCCTCCCAGCCGCTGAGTATGTGGGCACATGAAGGAAGAAGCAAATGACTTCACTCTCTGTATGAACAATTTATCACTTGGTATGCTGTCTGTCTCATGAGGTTTGTCTAAGGGGGAAAACAAAGTTTTACCAGGTTCTTACACTAACTTCTGGCAAAAGTCGTCAACTTAACCTGCAAAAGTCAAGGCTCTGCAAGATATTTCTGCAAGACATGGACTCACTGTTGGAAATTCTGTGCCAGGTGGTTACATCTAAGAACACAGTTTACAAAGGATGATGTAATTTCTTTTTTCAATTTTTCAGTATTTTGAGGTCATTTTAAAAAGTTGTCCGTCAATGGTGAAACTAAAAATAATGGCTACATTACTTCTTTTTTATTCTTCGTCTTCTTTCAGATGGCAAACAACAAAACTGTGCATTACGGCGATTACCTCGTAAGGTGGGAGCTCAAGCAGAAGTTAACTTCATGTGTCTGTAAGTGTAATGGGTTAAACGATAATATATCATAGGTTAAAAGATGATATATCATATTGTTTTACAATGTCAGCCTTCTAAAATGATCATTAAAAGGATTGTCATTAATAAGATAAATCCTGCGGTCAAAATGAAAGAATCACACAGGTGGGTTAAAACTCCTTGCACGAACACAACATATCTTTTTTGTTTTGTGTAATAGAGTCTAAAGTGATGGTTTGTTTTGTTATTTGTTTTACATGCTAATGTGTTAGCCTATATATCTAGTGAGTTCATAACATTGAGTTATGACCCTCCTGGCGGTTAAGCTGCTTATAGACAGTTTATATAGGTCTGGGTTTTTGATATGTATTTATGTATTTAGTATAGATTGGTCATTTGGCCAGAGTGAGGGACACGTGGTGTGTGAAGACAGTGGAAGGGTGCGTCTGTAAGAATGGTCTGCGTAACGCACACTTATTAAAGGTGTTTTGTAATGAGAATGTTTTTGTGTGCATAATTATGCATAAATCCTGCGGTCAAGGCACATACTTTGTACTTGTGCGTAACGTATATTTTGTAATGAGAAGGTGTATGCATAGCCACATACTGTACTTGTCTGACCTTGTCCGTGTGATCACTACGCTACAAGTGGTAGCATAGCAATCTACTGCGCGTGTGTTTAACACGTCCTCCAAACGGACAGTATAAGTAGAACTACTACACATCCTTGGTGTTCACAGCTGTCCTAGTACACAACTGTATGTTGCCTGCATAACACTGAAGACATGAATCTTTAAAATGTTAGTTCAATTATTGTTTACTGTTAGTTCCGTAGCAACATTGGGGTATTTGGTGGTACTGTGCTAACAACATTTTTACTTGGATTAAAGTAAGGAGTATCCTCTATATTTAAAAATGTGATGAGGTCTATGCTTTCAGCAGGTCTATCCCAATTTTCTTACACAGTTCAGTCACAGCGAACAAAGGCTAGCGATTGAAAGTATTCTATCTACCATAAGAAAGAATCGACCACAGAGACCTGATTATAAAGCAGAAAAAATACTGCTTTTCATGTTGTAGCTACAGGCTTTCTAAACCACACAACATTTGAATTGTTGACCATTTGCACCAGCGCCATCCATCTATGAAGGCAATACCAGAAACAACCTGGTTTTCAATGGCAATTGAAATGCTACATAGGCACTCAGCCAAGTGTCGATTTTCTCTGTCAGTAAAGCACTGGCAGGGTGCTTCTACTAGGCATCCCTACCTACCAAAAAATTTCAAATTTCCTCTTGACCCTCAAATGCACCAACCACCAACTCCAGTTCCTTTCGCTGTTAGGCCACCTCATCTACGCCATCAGTATCATCCCCCAAGGTTCATCCTTCTTGTCCCGTGTCCAGCTTCGACCACCCACACATTGCCATGCTACTCAAAGGTCTTAAAACTGAACCACACCCTATACTTGAACTTCGGCCCCTCACCTCTGACCTCCTTACCCGCTGCATCCGTACACTTCGCTTAGGCTACCTGTCTCCCTTCATGGACAAAGTATTAGACTCCATGTTCTTGCCACCAGACGCCATCACTCTCCTCAAACCGTCATTCAACAGCCCTCTTTACCCTCCTCATTCCTTTTACCCTACACCCCTTCATCCCTCAACCCCTATCCCTTCATCCCCTCATCCCTCAACCTCATTCTGCCTCCCAAATCCATCCCAATCAATCCAAGATGCAATAAACCATTTAAAAAACTATATTTTTTAATTAGCATGGTCTTTGTTAGTAAATCCAATGTTTGAGGAGAGCATTGCATGAAATACATAAAAACTTAAGGATTATTTTTTCGGGGGTTAAAATGTTCATAAATAGCAAAAGTGAATTTGAGGTTGGGTACATACGTTTCATAGGTTTTTACCATTCACTAAAAAAATATTCTATTTAGACTGGTAGTCAGGAGTTAAAATAAAATTACATTTAATTAGAGGAATGTTGAACAACACAAAGTTTATAGAGTTTCAGCCAACATCTTACAAAGTGAGGATTTCAGAAGCGTATAAATATCTTGCCCATCATTTTGCTGACAATAAATGACTTGACAAAAACCACAGCAAGGTCATCAGCTCAACCTCTGAATTTGTAGGTAAAGGTAATCACTGTTATTAAGGTCGGATCAGGTCAAGAAGGGTCAGAATGGCTAATAAAATAATGCCTGTGCAATGCAATAACTTAGCAGCCAATTTTGGAAAGAAAAGAAACAGTGAAAGTTTTCCCAGTTTTTCCTTAGTGGGATTTATGTCACTGAGAAAATATAGATTCTAAAGGTCTGTCTTCTTCTCAGCTATACATGGAGTTAGCTTTCAAAATTGAGACAAAAAATGTACATTGTATACCTCATTTAATCATGCAGCCCAAAAAAGGTACAGATTACTCCTCTGCATTT
>NC_072463.1:25859373-25861465 GCF_027596085.1 Anoplopoma fimbria | reverse complement strand
TAAAAGCTCTAAGCAATTGTGCACATTTTCAATCTAACAGAGATCTTTTGTCAGCATTATCAAATCACCACCAAAAAGCAGAACAAGCAAACCAGACAACACATTCATCACTAAAGTGATTGTGATCTGCATGATTGAGAGTCAATCTACTCTCAAGTTGGGCCAATAACAGCTGAATGACGCTCTCAGAAACATAAAGATCTGTATCAAACAAGCATATATTAAACAAACATTTAAGAAAGAGACAAATATATATCATAAATCACATAAAACATCAAGAGAAAAACAATTATCCTAAAAAACTAAGATATGGAAAACTACATAGAGAAAGTAGAACACATTTATACAATTCCTCCTATCCATACTGTCAATGTATTGTGCAAAAAATGTTAATGTATTTTTTAATGTTCAGCTTCTTATTAGCCAAATCAGTTATCTTCATTCTGGTTAGTTTGCATTGCAACTACCAGGAAATATAGTAGATCTGTGTTGTGAATATCTTTAGTTCTCATCTTCTCTGGCCAGATGCAGCAGGTGTGTCTCCATGTCCATGTTTTTTTGGAGGGAAGAGAAAGAAAGAAGTCAGAGAACTTTGTATTAGCAAACTGGAACTACATTATCGCTGTGAGGAATATTTAATATTAACTATGGATTCACACTCTATTCCATTTAGTCTCTTTTATTGTATTTTGTATATTTTTCAACCACATAAGGCTGTATTCTTAGCAGCTACAATGATCCACTCTTATCTCTGGGATGAATTTAATATAAAAAGAGAGAGAGTCAAAGTTGAAACCTAACTGAATTAAAAACAGAGAAGTGTTTGCATACAAAGGAGATACTCTTTAATCATTGCCCGTTTTTCATGGCTATAATTCTACTGTAATAATTGCTGCTGTTATTATAAGTAGTCTTATTATATGGATCATTTATGTCATATACATTGAATGTGTTGTATCTCTGTTATATCATTCTGTACACATGACATCTATTGTCTGTCCATCACTGGGAGAAGGATCCCTCCTCTGTCGTTCTCCCAGAGGTTTCTTCCTTTTTCTCCTGTTAAGGGTTTTTAGAGGAGTTTGTGCTAAGGACAGAGGATGTGAGGGTGTAAGGACAGAGGATGTGAGGGTGTAAGGACAGAGGATGTGAGGGTGTAAGGACAGAGGATGTGAGGGTGTAAGGACAGAGGATGTGAGGGTCTAAGGACAGAGGATGTGAGGGTGTAAGGACAGAGGATGTGAGGGTGTAAGGACAGAGGATGTGAGGGTGTAAGGACAGAGGATGTGAGGGTCTAAGGACAGAGGATGTGAGGGTGTAAGGACAGAGGATGTGAGGGTCTAAGGACAGAGGATGTGAGGGCTAAGGACAGAGGATGTGAGGGTGTAAGGACAGAGGATGTGAGGGTGTAAGGACAGAGGATGTGAGGGTCTAAGGACAGAGGATGTGAGGGTGTAAGGACAGAGGATGTGAGGGTGTAAGGACAGAGGATGTGAGGGTGTAAGGACAGAGGATGTGAGGGTGTAAGGACAGAGGATGTGAGGGTCTAAGGACAGAGGATGTGAGGGTGTAAGGACAGAGGATGTGAGGGTCTAAGGACAGAGGATGTGAGGGTGTAAGGACAGAGGATGTGAGGGTCTAAGGACAGAGGATGTGAGGGTCTAAGGACAGAGGAGGTGAGGGTCTAAGGACAGAGGATGTGAGGGTCTAAGGACAGAGGATGTGAGGGTGTAAGGACAGAGGATGTGAGGGTCTAAGGACAGAGGATGTGAGGGTCTAAGGACAGAGGATGTGAGGGTGTAAGGACAGAGGATGTGAGGGTCTAAGGACAGAGGATGTGAGGGTCTAAGGACAGAGGATGTGAGGGTCTAAGGACAGAGGATGTGAGGGTGTAAGGACAGAGGAGGTGAGGGTCTAAGGACAGAGGATGTGAGGGTGTAAGGACAGAGGATGTGAGGGTGTAAGGACAGAGGATGTGAGGGTGTAAGGACAGAGGATGTGAGGGTCTAAGGACAGAGGATGTCTCATGTGTACAGATTTAAAGCCCCTCTGAGGCAAATTTGTAATTTGTGATTCTGGGCTATACAACATA
>NC_072463.1:25857857-25859273 GCF_027596085.1 Anoplopoma fimbria | reverse complement strand
CTAACCCTAACCCTAACCCTAACCCTAACCCTAACCCTAACCCTAACCCTAACCCTAACCCTCTACCGAAAAAACACTTAGGCAAATTTTCGGAAAAAATTAACATGGGGAGTCTATGGCAGCTATATCACAGGAAGGACCTAGAGACTCGGGGGTAGTACCATTGGAAAGGCCGTGCCCTACTTACTATAGATGTACGTTAGAAAAAAGTTTGTAGGATCTTCAGAAAAAATGTTATTCAAAAAGGCGTCTTGATCCTTTTTCATTTTTTGCCCGTTTCACCCCCTTCCCGAAGTCCTACAGACTCGGGGTCGGTACCATTCGATCGGGCTTGGCCTAATTAGTGGGGGCGGAGACCGTTTCCAAGGCTCTACCACATTCGGAAGAGGGTGTATTTTCAAAAAGGATCAAGAATCTGTGGTTTTCATCCCTTATCCTATCCTAACCCTAACCCTAACCCTAGCGAGTCAATGGCAGCTACATCAAAGGAAGGACCTAGAGACTCGCGGATGGTACCAATCGATCCGCGGTGGAGTCATTAGTGGGAGTAGAGACCACTTACAAGACGGTAGGACCTTCATGAAAAAGTTATTCACGAAAAACCAATATTTTCTTGGGTTTCGAACCATTCCCAAGGTCCTAGAGAGCAACCCTAACCCTAACCCTAACCCTAACCCTAACCCTAACCCTAACCCTAACCCTAACCCTAACCCTAACCCTAACCCTAACCCTAACCCTAACCCTAACCCTAACCCTAACCCTAACCCTAACCCTAACCCTAACCCTAACCCTAACCCTAACCCTAACCCTAACCCTAACCCTAACCCTAACCCTAACCCTAACCCTAACCCTAACCCTAACCCTAACCCTAACCCTAACCCTAACCCTAACCCTAACCCTAACCCTAACCCTAACCCTAACCCTAACCCTAACCCTAACCCTAACCCTAACCCTAACCCTAACCCTAACCCTAACCCTAACCCTAACCCTAACCCTAACCCTAACCCTAACCCTAACCCTAACCCTAACCCTAACCCTAACCCTAACCCTAACCCTAACCCTAACCCTAACCCTAACCCTAACCCTAACCCTAACCCTAACCCTAACCCTAACCCTAACCCTAACCCTAACCCTAACCCTAACCCTAACCCTAACCCTAACCCTAACCCTAACCCTAACCCTAACCCTAACCCTAACCCTAACCCTAACCCTAACCCTAACCCTAACCCTAACCCTAACCCTAACCCTAACCCTAACCCTAACCCTAACCCTAACCCTAACCCTAACCCTAACCCTAACCCTAACCCTAACCCTAACCCTAACCCTAACCCTAACCCTAACCCTAACCCTAACCCTAACCCTAACCCTAACCCTAACCCTAACCCTAACCCTAACCCTAACCCTAACCCTAACCCT
>NC_072463.1:25822857-25850357 GCF_027596085.1 Anoplopoma fimbria | reverse complement strand
GCTAGCTTCAGTTAGCTGCCTTATATGTCAACAATAAACACTTCATAAACATGAAAACATGTGAACTTAACATAATGTATATGACGCTTGTGTACTTCTCTCACCTGTGAATACAAACAGAAAGACAGTCTCGGGTGAATATCTTCCACTGCCGCTATCCTGACTGTCCTTTCTTACGGCTTCACTAACTTGCTTCTCTTAAGAATTACAGCGTCACTACCATACAGAAGCCGCTACTGCCCCCTATTGATTACTTAAAGTGAAAGCAGGTTAGTTTAGAAGTAACACAAAGCGTTTTAAATTATAATAACCAGAAAATAATGGTGTGGGGGACAAGTTAATAACACACACTAATACATTAACAATCCTGCAAATAATTGTAGCCATTCAAATGTCCAGGGTGCCACACCCTCCCCTACTTAATAAAAAGAAAAAGAAAAATGTTGTTACTCTTTTTCTTTTTTCCCATAACTCCATAAACACTTATTACTGCTCTGATGGTGTCGTACATACAGGTCTCAGTGCTAGAGAGCCTGTGTGCAGATGATGTGTGCCTGTGAAAACAGGAATAAATGAGGAAGCAGGCAGTTCTGTGGCGTCTTCATTGGTAGTTTTCCCGGGCTATGTTTATTACATATTTCTTTCAAGTGCATTGTCTTTCACAAAATCACATAAATGTACAACAACTTAACTAAGCAACATTCACACATTCATATATTCACTATCCCACTTAATCACTCCATCCAGTCAGTATAACTGGGACAGCTGGGCATAAAACCCTCTCTAGCCGTCCCACAGCTGCTGTGGTGTAGGTGACGTCACGGATCTCTCTAGCCGTCCCACAGCTACTGTGGTGTAGGTGACGTCACGGATCTCTCTCCCACAGCTACTGTGGTGTAGGTGACGTCACGGACAGCTCCCACAGCTGTGGTGTAGGTGACGTCACGGATCTCTAACAGCTATGTGGTGTAGGTGACGTCACGGATCGGCCAACAATACGACGAGCGCTAACACAGGCTAACAAACAGGCAACACTAATATACATCTCTCGGTCACATTTAACCAACATACTCAGTGTGACACAACTCATTGAACATACAGATTTATATCACTTCATTATTTACAAATATTATGATGTGCAGGAGCCAGAAAACCCAGAGGAATGTACTGCTATTATCATTCAGCTAAGCTAACGTTAGCATCCGACAGTCAGTCTTAATACCGAACTCACGTTGCCTCTAAACAAATACATGAAACACAAATTTTAACAATTGTTCTATAAACATTTGTCTCTATTTAAATGGTGTTTATTTTGTATTTACATATATTACTAACCTGTGAAAGCAGGCAGTTCTGTGGCGTCTTCATTGAGAGTTTTCCCGCGCTGTGGGAAGACGTTGCGTGCGCACATCCTGAACCACAGCGCTGCACTGCCGCCTAGTGGCCACAGGGTGAAATACACTTCTGAGGAAGTTAGTATAATAGATGATTCTATTTCATTGAATATTTTAACTAACAGTACATTACATCATATATTAATCAAATAAACAAAAATGTGACCATACATTTTGTGTGCGTCACACAGGGCTACACTTATATAAAACAGATCTCAAGGATAGCCTTTTTTCATTTACGTAACATTGCGAAAATCAGGCAAATCCTGTCTCAAAGCGATGCAGAAAAACTAGTTCATGCATTTGTTCCCTCTAGACTAGATTACTGTAACTCCTTATTATCAGGCTGCTCTAATAGGTCTCTTAGATCTTTACAGTTGATCCAGAATGCTGCAGCACGTGTTCTAACAAACACTAAGAAAAGAGATCATATTACTCCAGTATTAGCTTCTCTGCACTGGCTCCCTGTTAAATCAAGAATAGAATTTAAAATTATTTTACTTACCTACAAAGCTCTAACTGGCCAGGCAGCGTCTTATCTTAAGGAACTTATAGTTCCATATTACCCAACTAGAGAGCTGCGCTCCATCAATGCAGGGTTACTTGTGGTTCCTAGAGTATATAAAAGTAGGATGGGAGCCAGAGGCTTCAGTTATCAGGCTCCTCTTCTGTGGAACCAGGTTCCAGTTTCAGTCCGGGGGCAGACACACTCACCACTTTCAAGAGCAGGCTTAAGACCTTCCTTTTTGATAGCGCTTATAGTTAGGGCTGGTTCAGGTTCTCCTTGGTCCAGCCCCTAGATATGCTGCTATATGCCTAGACAGTCGGGGGACTACCTAGGATACGCTGAGCTCCTCTCTCCTCTTCTCTCCCTCCATCTTTATGTATTAATCTCCTATTTATGCACATTACTGATTTTGCTTCTTCCCCGGAGTTCTTGTGCTTTCTCACCTCGCAGGTTCCCAGGAATCGGGGTTATATTTGGACTGTCATCGTGCCACCTACTGAGGCCCTGCTGACACCCACTACTACTACCACTATCATTATTAGTCACATTACTATTATTATTGCCTGTACTATTACGCTTATTGACTTGCTTGTACCCTGGAGTCTTTGTGCTTTCTCGCTTCGCAGGCTTCTATAAATCGTGGCTGTACCTGGACCGTGGTCGTGCATCCTGCTACGGCCCTGCTGACACCGACTGCTACCACCATTATTATTACTAGTCACATTACTATTACTATTACCTGTACCATTCAGCATTTTAGCTTTACTTCCACCCTGAAGCCCTTTTTGCTTTCTCGCTCTGCAGGTTTCCATGAATCGTTGTGGTACCTGGACCGTAGTCGTGCCTCCTGCTGTGAGCCGACTGACACCCACTGCTACTTCCATTATTATTATTAGTCACATTACTATCCCTATTTTCATGGCTATAATTCTACTATAATAATTGCTGCTGTTATTATAAGTAGTCTTATTATATGAATCATTTATGTCATATACATTGAATGTGTTGTATCTCTGTTATGCTGCTCATTCTGTACACATGACATCTATTGCATTCTGTCCATCCTGGAGAAGGATCCCTCCTCTGTCGTTCTCCCAGAGGTTTCTTCCTTTTTTCTCCCTGTTAAAAGGGTTTTTAGGGGAGTTTTTCCTGTGCCGATGTGAGGGAAGGACAGAGGATGTCGCATGTGTACAGATTGTAAAGCCCTCTGAGACAAATTTGTAATTTGTGATTCTGGGCTATACAATAATAATAATAAACTGCATTGAATTGAATTGAACTTTACACAGATTCCCTGACTCAGATACCCACTGAGCCTTTAGGCCCCTAGGACTGCTATGTGAAGAGCCCCTCCTGTGTCAGGATGACTCTTATTGCTCTTATTCTTCTAATGTAAAGTAAGTATTATGTATAAGGGCTTGAAGTCTTAAGACTCGTTCTCAACTCACAAATATGTTACAAAAAATATCTAACTAATTAACAAATGTGATTTTTTTATATGTTTTTTTACATTTTCTTATTGTAAGTCGCTTTGGATAAAAGCGTCTGCTTAATGACTGTAATGTAATGTAATGTAATGTATATATATAATACTAATGTCTCGCTGTCTTGCTCACGCCAACGAACGCACGTCAGAAAACGTCATGGAGACGACGCAACCGAGGTTATAAAAGGTCAGCAGACCACTCGGCCTCCTCACTGTGCATTTGAACTTGGACACGAGTTGACCTCTTGCAAGGCCCCGCTGTGGAAACGAACTCTTGGAGTTTTAATCTACTGGAAAACGGATTTTGTTGAAAAACGAAACTATCTTATCACTCAACTATTTGTGGAAAACCGAGGATCTGAAAACAGGCCTCAGTGGACCACTGATTAACGAGACACACCTTAGACCAGACCTGGGCATTGTACGGATGATTCTGACCGGCCCGCGAAAGATTACATGATAATTAGAAAATAAAACATATTTTCTAATTATCTTATGAGTGGACTAAAACCGCATTGCTTTTATTTTGAAGCCCATTTATTCTCACAGTGCACGCAATCGTGCACGTCAACTGTGCACGTGAAATGCGTGTGATTGACAGCCTGTCTTCCTTCCTTGTCACCCCTGAAACATGCGAACATGTGGGCTCATGCCAAAAAGAGTAAAGTGGTGCCGAAAGCAGAACTTTCAAACAAATATGGACTATGTTCTGAAAACATTAAATGTTTAATATAGGCATGTAAAGTCAAAAAGGCTACAAAACTGGGACACTTTTCTTTACACAGTTAAGAAAATCCTTGTTTCAATAGTATATGAAACTCAAAATGCCCTTTGTTATTAATGTGACTGAAAATGAGTCAAATGTTTCACATTTTGGAAATTCTATTTGAATAAATGATATTTTTGAAAGCTAACCTCACCTTTTAATTGCCAAATAATAACATACACTCTTACCAGCGGTCAAAACAATGCCATTTACTGCTTTTTATATAGAAATAAAATGTATATTATGCATAATTGAGTTCGGCATTTTGGCCCGGCCCTCCAAAATATTTTCAGTTGCTCATTTGGCCCCCTGGGAAAAATAATTGCCCACCCCTGCCCTAGAGAGTCAATGGCAGCTATATCAAAGGAAGGACCTAGAGACTCGCGGATGGTACCAATCGATCCGCGGTGGAGTCATTAGTGGGAGTAGAGACCACTTACAAGACGGTAGGACCTTCATGAAAAAAGTTATTCACGAAAAACCAATATTTCTTTGGGTTTCGGACCATTCCCAAGGTCCTAGAGAGTCGGGGTTGGTACCATTCGATCGGACTTGGCCGAATTAGTGGACACGGAGACCACTTCCAAGTCTCTACCACCTTCAGAAAAATTATGTAATCCTCTCATGTGTAATCGTGGTTTTCATCCCTATTCCCTAACCCTAACCCTACCCCAACCCCAACCTATTTTTCGAATAGTATGTCGAAAAAAGTAAAAAAAAAAGTCATAGTATAGTATGTCGAAAAAAGTCATAAAAAAAATTATAGTATAGTATGTCGAAAAAAAGTCATAGTATAGCATGTCGAAAAAAATCATAGTATAGCATGTCATCAAAAATGTGATCAAAAAAGTCATAGAATAGCATGTCGAAAAAAGTCATAAAAAAGTCATATTACAGTATGTGGAAAAAGTCATTAACTCATAGTATAGCATGTCGAAAAATGTCATTAAAAAAATCATAGTATAGTATGTCGAAAAAAGTCATAGTATAGCATGTTGAAAAAAGTCAAAAAATATAATAATAATAATAATCAATCCTTTATTAGTCCCACAATGGGGAAATTATTTCTCTGCATTGAACCATCCCGGAGGAGCAGTGGGCTGCAATGAAGCCCCGGGGAGCAACTTGGGGTTAGGTGTCTTGCTCAAGGACACCTCGGCATGTTGCCGGTAGAGGGGTTTGAACCACCAACCTTGTGGTTACGGGACAAGCGCTCTACCTCATGTGCCACAGCCGCCCCAAATCATAGTATAGCATGTTGAAAAAGTCATAAAAAAGTGATATTACAGTATGTGGAAAAAGTCATTAAAAACTCATAATATAGTATATTAAAAAAAAGTAATAGTATAATATGACAAAAAAAGTCATAGAATAGCATGTCGAAAAGTCATAAAAAAGTTATATTACAGTATGTGGAAAAGTCATTAAAAACTCATAGTATATAAACAAAAAGTCAGAATAGCATGTCGATAAAAGTCCAAAAAGTCAGTCGAAAAAATATGTAGAAAAAAGTCATAGTATAGCATGTCGAAAAAAAGTCATACAATGTATAAAAAGTCATAGAGTGCGTCATAAAAAAGTTATAGTATAGTATTAATAAACATGTCAAAGTTTAGTATGGCATTAAATCATTAAAAAGTCCTAGTAGTTTGTCATCAAAATCAAAGTAAGGTGTGTCTCAAAAACATCATAGTGTATGTCATAAAACGTGTCTTAAGTCATAATAAATGTTACAGGTGTATGTGATAAATTGTGAAAAGGACACTTTTTAGCCACAGCAGTGTTTAGCAGTTGTGCGTAGTAAAAGCTGTCCTGTCTTTTGTCTTCATAAAAATATACTTTCAATAGTTTTATCCAGTTTAAAATGAAAATTAAAACATGCAGAACAATCTGGGTTTTGTCAATATCAGACAAATGCATGAAAGAAAAGCTTAGGAACCACGGTTTTCCTGCGCATGCAACGCATATCCCAAAACATGGGTTGTGTCGGAGTACCATCTTGATGTTTATGAGCTTGCTTAAAATCTAGAAACCAGTGGCGTCCCGTTGATCCATTTCCCAGTTTGATCCATCTTTAAGTGCAAAATGCCTGTGGAACAGATCAGGTTCATTCTTCTATATGAGGTATCCAGCTGCTGTCCTCGACCCACATAAAAAACTGGTTATTGGAAGGTTTCAGACTTTTATTGTGATCCATTTGAAAAAAGGTTTTACAAAAGGTAACATTCAATTTTTACACCAATTCTTTAAAAAAAAAAAAATCACTTAAAATAAGGTTTTGATACAACAAATTCAGTTAACTAAGTAATGGCTTCTATAAACAATGTGAAAATAAGATAATATACATGTAAATGAATGCTACAAACATGAGGACAAACTGAGGAAAGGATTACATTAATTAAAATAAAATAAAAACAAAACGACAAACAATGGCATGATTGATTGTATTCCTTTTGACTTGAGTGACGTCCGTCCAGAATTACCAACAGAGCAGTTATTGCAAAACTAATCCCACATCATCTGGTGTCCAACTGGAATGTTCGATGACAAACACACCCTCGGGGCCTTTATGATTTGTTGCATTTGTTTTCTTCACATGGCAACATTGGTGCATGTGCATCCCCTGCAGCCATGTGCAGCCGACAATGGCAACGAAGAGCCCTGCATGAAAACGACCGCTCCACACTTCTATGATCACCATCATGTGGCTTCGGTTTTAGACGACATGCAGATTGGTGAACAGACACAGAAAAAACTGATATACAATGTGAATTTACAACAAAAATAGGAAAATAAAATAAAAATAAAAGACGTGGACAAGCACAGCGGACGGTGTGTTCGTGAGGACAGATGAGACTTTCTGTTCGGACTGACCAGATGCTGGAAGAAGTTGCCCCGTTTTCAGAGCGGCTTGCATCTATTTGCCCCTCCGCGAGGTGAAAAACACCAACTTCGCTTCAGTTATCGGTGGCACTGTCGTCCTGCTCTGACCGCCGGCTGAACCTCCTGCTCTGCTTGAAGCAGCTTAAACTAAACTATGACATCAGTGTCACCGCCCTGCTGCGGCTTTATTAAAGTAAAAGTTTGGGATATAACGCTTATTTGCTTTCTTGGCAAGAGCGAGATGAGATAAGATTGATAGCACTCACATGGATGTATGCCATGTATGAAGATGCCGCACAGACCAAGGCACCCTTCATCCTGCGGTGGCCTGACTGCTCTCTCTGTGTCTGACAAAGTGGCAGTGTTTGACCTGGGAATGAGAACCGGCCCAGACACCAAAAAAAAGAAGAAGAAAACAGGAAATCCAGACAGAGGGCAGGATGTCTGCAGATACCGACACCACCACACACTTCAGCCTATTCGCTGTTTTTAAAGGAAATCATTGCATATTGTACCTTTAACAAGCAAGATACGTGTTAAGTAATGAGTAATGAGGTTTAGAGGTGCTGACAAACTGATTTTCTTACCTTTGAACAGCCAGGCTAGGCTTTTTTTCCGGAGCTAAGCTAACCAGTAGCTTCATATTTACCATACAAACATGAGAGTGGTGGCAATCTTTTCAGCTAACTTTGCACAAAAAGGCAAAATATAGAATTTATCCCCGAAAATGTTTTAACTATTCCTTTTAAAAACTACCAATTTAGTTTAATGGCAGCAGCAGTGCAACAGTTCAGCGTGGACGCAGCGCTAGTTTGTCATGCCAGAGAGGTTCACTACTTCCTTTTCTCTCTTTAAGAAACTCCTCTTCCTCCTCTTCATCATCATCGCCATTTCACAAACACATTTATCTCCGTTACAGTTACATCATCTGCAAAGCTTAAAAAACACATGCACCTCCAGCATTTTATACAAGATTATGATACAAAATAAGGCATTTCATTGTGTTGAGTATTCATGTCATGTGTTGAGTGTTAATGTATGTTGTTGTATGTGTGTGTTTGTGTGTTTATGCGTGTAAATAGCAACCACATTTTAATGTTATTTTTTTTGCCCGCCTATAAAAAGACTGCAAAAAACAAACATAAAGTCATGATAACTCTTAAAATATATATATTTGTCATATATATTTACGTATATATTCATATGTAAAAAAACAAACAAAAAAAGGTAAGAGGGGAAAGAGAAAAGCCCAAGAGGTCCCTGTGATAGGCCAGTTCTCAAAAAAACACCCAATCCACCCCCCTCATTCCATAACCTCACCGGAAGCCACGGTGACCAGCTGCAAAGGGATCTCCTGCTGATTGGCTAGGAGGTCGTGGGTGGCGGTCTGGAGGATGAGCGTGGTTCCGTCGGCGGTGATGACGGTGTCGGTGCTGGGCGGAGACGTGGAGGAAGGAACCATGCCTTTTTTATTCTGGTGAGTCTTTATGTGCTTGGCCAGGTGGTCGCTCCGCATGAACCTCTTGGAGCACTCTGTGCACACAAACTTCTTCTCTCCTGAGAGATCAGAGAAAACAAACAACATCAGACTGAGTGCCGGAGCAAATAAAACTTTTCCTGTATAACACACACATCATTTAACACTGACTGAAAGATGGGCTGGTCAGTTAAATTAGTTTATATGTTGGTTTAATAAGTGAGAATACATTACGGTACAGAAAAGCCCAAAACCGGCTGAGGGATCATTTTGAAAAAAGTGACATTACAAAGTTCGCCCACCAGAGAGCACTGACGGGTTTATTTTCCTTTCTGTGAGGGATCTCAGATTGTAAATGAACCGTTAAAGAAGGAAAAATCCTGCAGACTGTCGATCAATATTTCAGTTCTCCCAACTGCCAAAAAGTAAATCTTAATTATGTCAAACAGCAATGCAAATAGACTTTTTTGGGGGGTTCTTTAATTGTAAAGGGTCCCCACATATTTAAAAGAATATTTATAAAATAAAAAACATTTTCGCAATGTGTCTTTGTGGGGAATGTATTGTTATAAGATTTATAAAATAAAACTTTTAGTACCTTCATCTGCCTTAAAATGCATTTCTGTCAGGTTATATGCTGGACATTAAAGGGTCTGTTCACCCAAATTACAAAAATGTACCATTTATATCTGCAGCCACATGAGGGAGCCTGAATATTTGTACTATAACACAGAACCTAATATCAAAGGCTAGCATACTCTTGTTTGTTTAACTGATGAGAGGAAATTAAAAGAATTGAGATATCCTGTTAGAGATCTCCACCTGAATGAATTTATATGGTCATATTTATAAAATAATTAACATGTGTGAAACAAAAAGTTTGTGAAACACTGTTCTAGATTGTTATTGGGACACTGATCAATATGCCAGTTAATCGACAGTGTGATTCCCCAGATGTAGACTGTGGGTGTATGCCTGACTACCTCCTCACTTTCTACCTCTAGCTATCTTGCAAAGGCCCATAACTAACTCCAGACATAAAACTGTAACACTGTGCTAAGAGGTGATTTATAAAAGAGCCGAGACTCCTTTGAGCATCGTCTCACCTGTATGTGTTCTCCTGTGTCTTTGCAGCTCGTCGCTCCTGGTGAACCTCTTCCCGCAGAACATCCAGTTGCAGACGAAGGGTCTCTCTCCGCTGTGCCAGCGCAGGTGAGCTCGAAGATGAGACGTCTTCCCGTAAACCTTCCCACAGCCGGCGATGTGGCAGATATGCTGCTTCTTCTTCCCCATGCCTGAACCTCTGTGAAATGCCAGAAAAATGCGAAATGAGTGAAAAAAACACAAATACTGTGAAATAAATGAATGCAAAGGCTTAAAATATGCAATTAACAAATACATCTTAATAAAAGACACAGCAATGCATAAGCTTACATCACTGTGCTCAAAAAGGGTAAGCAAAAACATTTGAATTTTGTATTTGCATGAATGTCTTTCAAGGCAAATAGAGATTTGCATGGAAATCTGAATTTTTTATTCCACATGAACAGGATTTAAAGCCGGCTAAACCACTTCAATACAGAAATGCAAAGCTCTTTACAACAGATAATTTCCAACTGAACAAAAAATATTTTAAAGAATAAGCTAATTTGAGGTTTTGAGACATGAATTGTTTAGTATAGCCACTTTAACGAACATCTGGGTGTATCACTAAAAGGTAATGGATTTTATGGTTGTATTAAAATTGTCTGTCTCTGAACTACCCTGTATAATATGGTTGTGACATCTTTATTATTGTCATTATTTTGGTAATTAAAGTTTTAAGGCATCATTTAGGTTTTTTTTAGGTTGTTTTCTATCTTTTTTCATGAATAAAGATAAGCTGAACACCAGCACCTCCTGGTTTCTGTGTATCTGTAATGTGGGTGTTTTTTTTCCAACATGCCCACCTTCCTCCGGACTCTTTGCAGTTGGGGCAGGTGCAGGCGACTCTGCGGAGCCTCTTGCCCTCCCCGCCCTGCATGTCCATGTCCTCATCTCCCATCTGAACACGCAGGTTGTTCAGATCGCTGGGGTTCAGCGTGGAGTTTCCACTCAGCTGCCACTCCTCAGAGTCCGGCTCCTCCTTTATCTGGATGCCTGAACGCGGGGAAGAAGGTGAAGATTTAGTGTCTCTTCAAGTGATTTTGGCATGAGAAAAATCTAAGATGTGCAAATTAAAATGAATAATTATGTGCAGGTTTCTCGTACCAGCTGGACTGTTGGCGTCCTCCCCCTGTGTGTACTGAACTCCGCCTTGTGCTACAGAGTTCACTGTGACTGTCTGGAGGTTGGGCAGGTTGACCTGGCCCGTCTGGCCCAGAGGGAGGGTATGGACCGGGGCTAAGGTCAGCTGCTGGGCCTGTCCCTGTCCCTGGGGCAACTGGAGCCCCTGGAGTGACTGGACACCTTGAACCTACAGACAGAGATGAGATCCATGTTAGTAATCTGACATCGCTCACAGAAAAAAACAAAAACAATGTGCTGCTTGAATAATGCCCGTAAGCAACTTCTGCAGAGCACTTCGTTGATTTAGAAATTCCAACACAGTCCTTAAAAGGTTACCTGGAAGGTCTGCCACTGGATCTGTCCGGTGGCGGTGACAGTTTGCGCCTGGATGAGGAAAGTCCCCGGGTTGACCAGCTGCACACTCTGTAGAGTCTGACCTCCTGCACTCAGGTCCTGACCCTGAGCCACCTGGGCCTGACTGTCCCCAGACAGCTGCAGGATGGGCTGCGAGATAGTGGTGGCGTTGGAGGATGAGACCTGCAGAGTAATTCAAATAAAATAGAATTACACACAAAGGGTTAAGAAAAGCAGCATTCGTGTCATGTTTCCATGCAGGAGGTCCTGGTTCAACAGTACAGTGGAAAGTTAGTCTTAAATCTTGTTAATTAATTGCAAGCTGGAGCATTTCCCACAGGCCAAGGACTGATTTGTGGTTGTTGACCCTTCAGGGTGGGGCGCTCCAGAAAACTTAAGAGGTGATTGCACAACAGCAATGCATTCACAAGCTGACATCTGATGATGATGATGATGATGATGATAGAAGTGCAGTGTGAACCTTCGGTTGTAGTTATGCAGTATATAAACATGCACAAGGAAGGAAAGACTAAACAAACCATCCCAAAAATCAGCCGAGGCTATGTGGGTTGGATGTATAATTATGTGAAATGTGGGATACATGACAGACACACTGAGTGAATTCCCATGGGTTGATTCACGGTAACACAGTAAACTCTATTGGTGCCTTAAAGCAGTGTTTTCCAACCTATAGCTTGTTTGGCCCCTTAAATCAAATCAAAGTCTAGCACCCCTCATCATTAAGGCTAGTGATTACTAAATCCTAGTGCCAATGCAAGACTTGACTTTTGATACAGATTTCTAAACACTACTTTGAGGATATTATCTGGCTTTTCCAACAAAATATTTTTTTTTTATTAAACTAAAAAAGCCAACGCTCTTAAATGTTACATTTGATGCAAACAAGGATCTATCTAATCAAGAATAACTAACAAGACTACAAGTCTGATCAGACATTAGATTCTAGTGTTTAGTAATTGAGTTTCCAAAACTCTGTGCTACAGACACATTTTGAACAGTACCAAGAAAGAGGTCGACCGGTAGTACATTATTTAAGGCTGATATAATAATTATACTACACATAGAGAAGCTATGATGGAGCATCTTTAAAAAAAAAGGTGCATTCAATGATAAGTTACTCGGTTATTGTTTCTTCAAACAGAATTACACAATGGAGCGGTTATTAGGAAAGAGTCGGTAGCCGATTAATCAGCCTAGAACCTTTAGATTTAACTTGGGACCGTCCTGACCCCAGTCTGGTAACCACTGCCTTAAAGCCTACAGGCCTGAAAAAACACACGCATGGCATGCTGTTAAAGACACACACTCTGACCTGGATTTGCTGCATGTGGTTGTGGGAGTTGAAGTTCTCCGAAGAGGGGTCAGACACGCCTGCAGACACGGCGGTTGCTTGGGTCAGGACCCCGGTACCGTCGATGGTCTCCGGAAGATGGGAGGAGTTTGAAGAGGAAGTGGTGGTTGGCACGTAGAGTTCTTGGTTTCCGGCGCTCATCGTCACCATCGAATGCTTGACACCGGAGTCCTGGCCCTGACTGTCCAGCGTCTGGCCGCCCATGATCAGCTGACCTTCGGCTGTTACCCCCGTTGCAATGGGGACCGAATGCGCTCCGGTCAGCCCTAGAGACTCCAGATCCACACTGTTTATAGGGACGAACGTTATGTTGCCGGGCAACCCTACTGTGCCGGTGTACGCCGACCCCCCGGCCAGCGAGACGCCTTGGATTGACTGTACATGCCCCGACTGCGTCAGAATATCTGTGGTCGTTGTTGTGGCACAGCTGATTCCAATGCCGCCATGGCTGCCATCTTGGATGAGGTGGATCTGCCCCGTGCCATCATCCAGGCCCTGTGCGAATCCCGTAAGTGTCCCATCTGCATTTTGGATTTGGGGGATGACCTGGAAGAATGAACCGTAGTTTTAATCAAGATCTTTGCCCGAACAGAAAACACACGGTATCTTAAACGTTGTTTTACATATTTTGTTTACCTGATACTGAATGCCGGACACGCCATTAGATGCAGACTCGTTCCCAGATGCTGTAACATAAATGGGCTGGTTGGGGAGACTCCCGATAGGAAGCATGTACTGCCCGTTGGATGTGACAATCCCAGAGTTTTGAATGTGAACAATTCCCTGATCATCCTTCCCGGTCGAGACAGGAGTCAACACCTCCCATCGATCCGAGCCCGTCAGCTGAATGGCAGACATATCTGTAGTCTGGGAGTACAATTAACACAAATATTAACAAGAACAGATCACACTTTAACAAAAAAAGATTCCTCCCCAGCTTTAGATTGGATCACAGGAAGAAGAAAGAACCAGCCTGGTTATTTTCTGAAAAATCAGTCAGTCAGTCTGCTTCATCAAAAGAGAGTAAATCATATATATACATATATATATATATATATATAGAGAGAGAGAGTGGGGGATCATATAGGATTTGTGCTGATGCAAACGATGCAAACAGCCACAACCTAAAGACACGGAGTGGTAACAGGAGGGAGTGGGGGATGGGCGGCTATTACAACACAATTGAACGCCACTGCTTTGATTATGGACGATATCCCGCAGTAGTATCACAGCATTCATCCTCCCAGCCTCGACGTGAAGCCGGCTATCATCCAGCGAGCCGGGCCAAAGTGACTGGCTCCAGTGTCCTACCCACTATGGGCGGGTTTTACAGGGGTAAAGTGGGTGGCCGTTATTGAGGGGAACACAGGAAGTGTACGGCTTTCACCCCATGCCATCAAAATTTAAAAACGTGTGAACTTCATGCTCTCTCTGAGAAAAAACCAAAAAAAAAAGCAGCAGCAACCGAGAGCGAGCTAGAAAATGTCGGATACCTGTGTTTCCGCTGCGCCGCCGGCTGGCAGAAACTCGCTTTGACTGCTGTCCACGTCCGCGGACGCCATTTCTCCTTGTTTCACAGGCTGCTCTAGCTAGCAGAGAGAGAGATTACTCTGTAACCTTCCTCCTCCTGCTGCCACAAAAGCTCGCAAAGCATCCCCACTCCGCAGTCCCCCCCACACGGAGCCGGCTGCGAAACGCAACTTGTCGGGCGGCGGCGCTTTGGGCCCAGATCGACTGTTTACTTTGTGAGCTCCGCCGCTAGCGCTGCTAGCGCTGCTAGCTCACTCAGCTAGCTCACTTAGCTAGTTAGCATCGGAGCAAAAGACAGAAAAGACGCAGCCGCCTCGCCGCAGCGTCGCACAAACTCACCGATTAGTTGCACGCTTCGATGCCGTAAGTGTTTACGTACCGGTCATAGCGTGAGTGGTAGCAACCGGGTGGATTATCTGCTAAACTAAACTCCAAACATGATTATTTTATCAAAGGCGGGCTAGTGTTGATCGGTGAATTCGGGTCGATTTTTTTCTATTTTGATTGACGGTGCGGGAAACACAGAAAGGCGGGACTAACAGGCTTGACCGTCGAATTTGCATCACATTACAGGACGTCCCGCCCTTCTTCTCTAAGGCGATTGGCTGAGCCGGGGACGCGGCGGACGTGATTGGCTGAGCGGGATGTCAATCACTTTTATAGGACGTGCGTTTCCTGTTTGTTGCTGAGCGTGTGAAGAGGTGGAATGCAGTTGTTGAATTCCCAACTGAGATACTTGTTTAACATCTGTCGAAATGAAACTGTTGATTTATATATTTTAGTGTAAAATCCAGATTTTATATTCTAAATAGTTTACAGTACACTGCGTTTTCTTTCCCCATTACACTTAACATGCAATCGACGTGCGTTTTGTGGTCCCTGTGAATCCTCATTTGGCCTCCATTCCTACAACCAGGCATTGTTCAAAAGTTATTATTTCATGAATCTGTGAGACTTTGAATCTCTACGTTTAAATCAACTTGCATGATGAGTCCTTAAAGTGGCAATCTCAGAATTTGACTAAGAGTCTGTCACATCTGAAGCCAAAGGATTTAACACATTGGAGATGGAGCCTTTGGCCCACTGATGAAAATATCGCAATATTTAAGTATTTGCAGTATAACATGGAACTGGGTGTTTGTGGTGACATTCCTGGGAAAAAATGATGTAATCACTAAAAATTAAATTACGCAAGCAGTTCTGACAACTTGAAGCTCATGTATCAACACATCCAATTTTTCTATTTTATTTTTATAGCCCAATATCACAGATTACAAATTTATCTCATATTGCTTTACAATCTGTACAGTTTAAACATCTTCTATCCTAGGAGCCTCACATCAGATTAGGAAATACTTCCTTAAAATCCAGGCTAAACACAAAGCACACATTTTAGCTTTGTTTTCCTTGTTTTCACTCAAATACAATTTATAAATAAACCACGACTGGAATCTTAAAATTGCCACAAGTTTGAACATCTACATCTCCATGACAACTCCATATCCTGATATGATCAATGGCTCCTTGTTTTCACTCAAATAGAATTTATAAATAAACCACGTCTGGAATCTTAGAATTGCCACAAGTTTGAACATCTACAACTCCATCTCCTTGTTTAAAAATGTCAATTTATTAAGTGATTGTATTTAATAACATGGTAACACTATGGATGAAACCTGGGATTTTTTTCCAATGGCACAGTCCATTCATTCCCTGTTTTGAATTTAGCCTCAAACATGAGGAAAAAATAGAAAGACAAAAAGCAATGACAGGTTTGTCTCCTTTTATTGACACATGCATATTAATGAGGATGACATTTATTATATCTTGGCTCACTTAGGTTCCACAAGGTGTTAAATAAAGACATTCACACTGATGAGGCAGTGAGGTGAAACAAGAAGCATTATGAAGCTGAACAGTCCAATGATCCGCAGTCTTATCTCACGACACAGGGTGGAGTTCATAATGTCAATGCAATCGTTATTTTTTACCAGCCCAAACCAAAGTCAATGAAAGCAGTGTATAACAAAAGTATCCATTCGGGTTTCTCATCCTGCAGTGTCAGGGATGCCTGCTTTGCTCTTTCTAAATGAATAACATTCTTCCCCCTCCGAATACAGCTAAGCTCTGTCCTCAAGTGCCACACTGAGCGATGGCTTTCATTTTCTCTTAATAGTCAACACAGCACCAGTAAAACGTTTATAGACACCATGTACAGTTTTTAGCATAATTGAATAATGAATTATGATTTAATTGTGAATAGCATTAACGTATCACAGCTGAATTGGTAAAAAGGCATACATTAACTAAGAAAATGTATTTTTATTCTAGGGAAAAACACAGAAACTCAATTAAGATAGCCTTTACTTAATAAATGCTGATTAGGCACCTGTACCAAACAACACATGCTGTATATATGACCATCACTTATGGTGGCACTGTTTATTACCTTTGTATGATATATGAGCTTATTTTCAGATGATCACGCTGTGTTGTAATAAAGCGCTTATAAAGAGTGTCAATATGATGTGAGGGCTCGCCAATCAATTCTTCATGTAGTAAATTGACGAATTATGACAGAAAGTCAAGCGTTTATTGTTGAAAGGGATCAAAATATTGTCTTAAAGATACAATTCAACAACAAAAAAAACTTAAGATTCGCTACAAAAAGCATCTAGAAAAGGGGATGAGCTCTGATCATCTGATGTTACAGTTTAAGAGGCTATTTCCCAGTAAAATAAAAAATGATACATTTCTCGGTTCAATTATACCTGTTCTGCGTTGGGACCATGAAAGCGAGTTTATCATGTTTGTAAAAATATTCGACTGGTACATTAGGTGCCAAATATGTTAGGTAGGGGTGTATGCTGTGCTTCTATAGAAATGTTATTATATAAAATAATTCCAAAAGATTCAGACCTTTGAGGCCAGTTGATTAAATGCCTCTGGCCAACCGGGCCATGAGCTGATCCTCTGAATTTAAAAGAGAAGAATGAAAACCAGCAGACAGTGTTGCTCTTTGAAGCCAAACTTAAAAGTATTCTGAGTTCTCCCTCTGTTGTGCGTGTGGTGGTCTCATGGTTTCTTCTTGGGTGCATTGGGTGTGTTGAATTTGAAAAAGATGATGTCGCCGTCGTCCACCGTGTAGTTCCTGCCCAGCTGCCTGTATTTCCCAGCTGACTGTAAGAGAGGACAAACGTAAATGGTATTAAAGAGCGATGTCTCGGAAAGCCAACGCCGTTATTGGCAGAAATTCAGTGCCAGTTCAGGTTTTGTAATAAGGCTCTATATGAACACACACCTTGGCGGCATTTTCACTGCCCTCCTCTTTGAAGTCATTGTACTTCATCACCTCGGCCATGATGAAGCCTTTCTCAAAGTCGGTGTGGATCTTTCCTGCAGCTTGAGGAGCCTTGGTCCCTTTCTGTTGGAGCCAATCACAGAAAATTTAGGAGATAACTACAGGATAACAAAAAATATATAAACCCGTGCAACCTTGAAGAACTTTATCACAGATAAGAAAAGCATTAAAGTTTATCTCCCCACACCAACACAATATGCTGCCCACGAACATGACTGTCAAAAAACAGTTAATTCTTGAGAAAAACATGCTGCTAAAATGGCAAAATACATAAAGAAAAGCGATTATGTTCAACAGGGCATTGTTCGGTGGCCTATGAAGACAAAATGTATACATGAGTGAAAACCTTCACATTAAAAGGTGCCCAATTAGAAATTCAATTGCCTCCAGACGGCTCTCAATATAGCAACTCGTCACGTACTAAGTTACTATTTAAAATAATTAATTAATATCTATGTTTGTTACATTTTTGTTTGGACAAAATTATCATCATTTCACAGAATATTTCTTCTGCTTTGAAGAAATCAACTGTAAATGACACATTCAAACAACAATGAAGAGGATTTTGAAATAAACAATGAATTTTGAGGACATACGGTATTAACAAACTTAAAAGACGGGTTATTCATTTCACAGCTCTTACCCTGATGGTCCATGCTCGCACCTCATCTGGTCCTGCGGTGAAGAAGTATTCCAGCTGTAGTGTTGCGTAGCCGGTTTTGATTATTTTGGTCAGAACACTAAAAACAAACAGAGAAGCCGTGATGAAGCAGCTCAAGCAGACATGTGTCTTTAAAAAAAGATGCATTTACTGATTAAAGCATTGCATGTGTTTAATTCATTCTGTTATGTTTCCTCACACAGGATTACACAATGGTGCAGACTTATTAATTATTCAATGTCAGTTGAGTCAAAGGCTTTTTGCACCGCAGACACTTTGGTTAGTCATAGCAAGAAAACCACAGGAATAATTAATAACATTTACACTATCATCAAACAACTATTGATGATAATAATTGAGAGGTTAACCATGAAACATTATAATCGTTGGTTGCAGCCCTAAGTGGCAGCTAAACTCTCTCTCAACCCGATTTACGAAACACTGCAAGTTTATGTCTCACCTCTGCGTCTTCATTTCCTCGCAGTACTTTTTCATCTCCTCTTCATCCATTTCCTGCAGTTTGGACTCAATAGATCCACTCACGGGAATGACCAGAGCACCGGGGTCATGAGCGTCTACCCACTCCTTGATTTTTGCCAACCTGAGAAAAACAACAGGCAGCAAGGATGAGTTATTCTGAATGTTCAAAAATAGCTGCATACTTTAAAAATGTATGGGACATTCACATGCACACTTGGTTGGTGAAAGCAGACATACCACTTGTTTTTTTTCCTGATGTAATCCTTCTCCGAGAGATTAACCAGGTAGATCATGGGCTTGGATGTCAGGAACAGGTATTTGTTCAACACCTCAATCTGTGGAGAGAATTTAAATGATATGAGATGAGATAATGTACAATAGTGCCAGAGAGTCAAATAACCTACTGGTGCAGTAATGACCAATCAGACTACTCTTTCGATCAGGATAATCGCAGGGAGAGCAAAATTACAACAATCACTTGTATTTTTAATTTGTAAACAAAACAAAAAAAGTAATAAAGATCACAAAGTTTACACAAAGCCGACTCGATTGAGTTGGAAAAGTTGGTATAATAAATAAGCAAGGATGCAATGAAGGCTGATAGACACAAACCTTTAGATATGAAAAAATAACTCAAAACGCCAAACATTGAGAATACATTCCTCTGATTCCTAAAGCAGCCCAGCAGTTATATTCATTAAAAAAAGTTGATTTGATAAAAAAGAACGACTTTTATTAGGGTGATACCTCATGTAGAAGCTTTTAATGTAAAAAAAAAAATGACATTCAGCACAGCCCTAATTACAGCAAACACTTCTAGACACACAAGCCTAATACACACACTCATTCTAGCCCACACACACACATACATCATTACCTCTTTCTCGTTCCAGTCAGGGTAAAATCTGACGTGTTTCTTCTCATCTATTATCCAGTTCTTCACCTTCAACATGATATCCTGCAGGTAGAAGCAGCAAATTAAATTAAATCTGCCCACTGATTACAGATTATGATTTTATTTATTCCCCAATTGTGATGCACAGTGATACAGATGTGAAATAGGACAACATATGCACAGCCCAATATATATATATATATATATATATATATATATATATATATATATATATATATATATATATACACACTTACATATTCAGGTTTGAGTTTTTTGTCACTTCCTCTGACTGCAGTTTTCTCCAGTTTGTCAAGGATTGGAGCAATCATTTCCTCGTCCTTTAGTCGCAGCTCTTCGTGGATGATCTCAATGTCCCTCACTGGGTCAACGTTACCCTCCACGTGGATAATATCCTCATCATCAAACGCACCTAAAAAACACCAGTGTTGACAGGTGAGGTAAGCCCGTTACAAAGAGTGAGAGTGCCTTTCATTAAATCAAAACAAAATCAACCATGTTATTCCAAAACCCTGAGCAGTTCAGTCTGTATGTATGTATGTATGACCATGCAAGTATATCCTAAAGCTATAACTTGTGAACTGATACAAGTTTTGTTGATCGCTTAGACTTTTAGACGAGGTTGTGCACCCAGCTAAAAGCTAAATTCTATAAATGCTAACTTATAAACTTAATATTGGTCTAAAAAATGAAGTGTGCATGATATCTGCCTCTGATTTGACATGCATTCACTCTAAATTCTAGCTTGGACTGGATGTTGCTTATACTTTCAGTTTCAGAACTGAAACCAAAACAATAAAAAACAATTGTTGATACCTTACTTTGAGAAATGCAAACGAGTTTCTCAATCAACCAATTCATATAATATAATTGAAGTCCTCAAATGTTAAAAGGTTGTCTATATAATTGCAGCTATTAAAAGCCCATTGATTAAAAAAAAACAAAAAACGAAAATTGTATAATATCAGGAAGTAGCAGATCTGATAAATAAGTAAGCTTAATCACGAGTTTTACCAGACATTTAATGCCAGCTTTTGATACTTGATAGATAGATACTCTGTTAAGTATATTAGAAACCTTGCTATAGAACAGAAAATATCATTCTTAAGCTTGTTCCCCTTCAAGGCGTGTAGTAATGGATCTGCCCTCATAACACCTGTCCACTCTCCTCAGTTGCTACTAGACAGCAGCTGCTGGCAGTAGTATTGACAACTCACGGGTCATGTGGAAGATGCCGTCACAGGCACTGATATGGGACAGAAAGGCGTTTCCAAGTCCCTGTCCTGCGTGAGCTCCCTTCACCAGACCAGCAATGTCAACCACACTTAGAAAAGCTGGAACCTTACTAGAGACACAAAAAAAGCCAGACGAGGAGGGATTGTTGATGAGACTGAAACCCATGGGTGCTGGACAAATTAAAACCAGTTGTAAGGACATTACAGACCTGAGTGGTTTGTGGTATTGGCAGAGGAAATCATAGCGCTCATCGGGCACAGGTACCCTGCTCTCATTTGGGTCAATTGTGCAGAACGGGAAGTTCTCTGCAGCGGCTTGGCTCTTGGTCAGCACATTGAAAAAGGTGGATTTCCTGCACAGACGGAGTCAGGAGAGTGTAAACAGCAGAGCAATAATTCACCCTAAATGAAGACTCTGTTTATTCACCACATAACAAAACAGGTTTTCAAAAATCATGTACATACCCAACATTAGGTAACCCCACGATTCCAATCTTAAGGGAGGTTCCAAATCGTCCAATCAATGTAGGCTCTTTGGGGGCTTCTGCCTTTTTTGGTGGCATCTGCAAAGGTTACAAGTTGGACACACCATTACCTCATGTCAAAATATATCACCAAAGCTTAGCAAAGCAAAGGCTATTTGTAACATAACAACATATCAGTCCTGCTAACAGTTACATATGGACATTTACATTCCAAGCAGCTCATTCCTGTTGCACTAGCTCAACTTAAAACGTGTTTAGGCAGCTCCAGTCATATGCTCATTCAAACACAGCATGCTAACGTAAGCTAGCTGGTATCTGAGACCACTCCTAGCTACCCGTTAGCCAGAATATCTGACTAAACAACTTCTGCTGTCGGCCTTTTACAGTTTTTATACATTTTCATGAAGCTAATTAGTTGAGAAAACTCCTGTTTTAGTACCTTAATGTCTTTTTTTAGCCAATAGTCTACGTGGTATTCACTCCTATGATGTCGGCTCACACCAGCCGCTCCGGTGGAAAGGCAAGTGGTAGAGCAAACCGGAAGTGTTTAACCGTGGGGGCTCTGTGATTGGTCGGGGGAAGAGCTGGAACACTACGTCATATGAGAAGTGTTCTGACAGACTGCATAAAGTTAGGTTGTTTTTTTGGATTGCTAAACATTAAAGACCTGCAATGTCTGTATTTTGAAGTTCTGTTTATTCTTTTAATTTAAAGATAATTTATATATTACTATGCAAATTCAGATAATCGCGCTCTTGAACATATGCCACATTTTTATATATAAACAAACATTTTCTAGTTTATTCATTAAGTTTTATCCTTTTCTCCTCGAATTTAACTTAAAAAAGTCAAAGCCTATTAGTGTATGGAAACCTTTTCCCTAGTAACTATGAATGAGTTTATTTATAGCTGTCTATATACTCTTTTTAAGTAGTTTCTTTTTGTAATTGTATGTATTTATGTGCTGCAAATGAATTATTTGTACATTACAATTTTTACAATAAAAAAAGTTACGTTTTTATGTTATTTATTTATATACAAAATATTTTAGTTTGTTAAATTTATTTGTTATTGCAAACACGACCAATACCTAATGGGTTAGTGATTAGATGGTTACGGCAAATGAACATTTCAGAATGAAAGTTTAGATTACTTGTTTTAAATGTATTCTTAGAAATAAAAGTTGACAAAATAATCTCACCACAAGCTCCATTAATATTGTAGTATTATGCCAATTTTCTATTTATTGTGATGTAAACTATCTTTTGTATAATTGCTTCACATTATATTTAATATTTGATTTAAGTTGCACAACATTTATTCTTCTCCTCTGGTTGTAACAAAAAATTAAATCAGTCTAACTGCAGCCAAATCAGAGAGCAAGTTGTCCTATTTGACACTGACACAGCATTAGACACTACATGGTCCGCCTGAAGGAAGTCAATGAACCATCTGATTCATGCAGTATTTATATTCCCAAAATATTTCAATTTACTGGTAATGCAACAGTATTGTCTGAAGTTATCCAGGATAGACTGAATATACATTTCATAAAATTTGAAAATACTTTAATTAAAAGACTTTAATTAACCCAACACATCAGGGCTTCATTATGGAAGATCACTCGAATAACGGTGGATGCGTGAAGTCAAAGGAGTAATATTTTTATTTCTTGACAAAAAAAAAAAACCACACACAAAATAATTCAAAGTGTTTGATGGGACTTCATGGTACAATACCTGGAGCATTCCTGCCTATGAAACCAATGTGGCCATTACAGTATACAACGAACTGTCACTAAACAATAGAACAGTTGACCAAAGTATCTCCCAAAAACACCCCAAAAAAGTACTTTCCACCAGAAAAACACAAAAATATATAGAAAGATGGTATTTAAAACATTAAATACATGCAGCCTGGGATCTTGACAGTTCAAGAAAACAACTACATACAAACAGCAAAATGAAAATTGATAATATAACTAATATAAGAAAATCCTGCTTTTACAAAAACAAGTCTGTTGAGCCGAGCATAAACAACCTTCATTTAATTACCACCGCAAAACAAGTTGTTTTCCTTTCCTGTTTAGCTGTGGACCGTTTTTTAGACCTTCAATACATAAACAAATACAGAATTCAAATCACATACATAATCTTAAAACAAAGCAAAAAGAACAACATAAAAAGTCAAGAAATAGAAAGCATCTGAACAATAAAACTGAAACTGTTGCCTTATTCTCTAACTGCTCAGTAGTGACCTGTGAAAAAAAGACAGTAAGAGATTAAGTGCCAGACTTGATTCATATCAAACAGAATACAAGCATATTTTATGTTAGTTTTTTGTGGATATTATAAACTGTTCCAGAGGTAAAAGCATTTGTGAGGGCTACATATATACAGTGGGGGAAATAATTATTTGATCCCTTGCCGATTTTGTAAGTTTGCCCACTGACAAAGAAATGAACGATCTATAATTGTTATGGTAGGTTTATTTTATCATTGAGAGACAGAATATCAAAAAAAAGAATCTAGAAAATCACATCATATAAAAGTTATAAATTGATTTGCATTTGATTGAGTGAAATAAGTATTTGAGCCCCTACCAACCAGCAAGAATTCTGGCTCCTACAGACCGGTTAGATTAGTCCTCTCACTTTAAGAAAGTACTCTGAATCTCAACTTGTTACCTGTATGAAAGACATCTGTCTCAATTCATTACCTGTATAAAAGACACCTGTCCACAGAATCAATCAATCAGATTCCAACTTCTCCACCATGGGCAAGACCAAAGAGCTGTCTAAGGACGTCGGGGCAAAGACTGTAGACCTGCACAAGGCTGGAATGGGCTACAAGACCATCGGCAAGCAGCTTGGTGAGAAGGAGACAACTGTTGGTGCGATTATTCGGAAATGGAAGAAACACAAAATGACCATCAATCGCCCTCGGTCTGGGGCTCCACGCAAGATATCGCCTCGTGGGGTATCGATGATCATGAGAAAGGTTAGGGATCAGCCCAGAACTACACGGGAGGAACTTGTTAATGATCTCAAGACAGCTGGGACCACAGTCACCAAGAAAACCATTGGTAACACACTACGCCGTAATGGACTAAAATCCTGCAGCGTCCGCAAGGTCTCCCTGCTCAAGAAGGCACATGTACAGGCCCGTCTGAAGTTTGCCAATGAACACCTGAATGATTCAGAGAAGGCATGGGAGAAGGTAATGTGGTCAGATGAGGCCAAAATCGAGCTATTTGGCATCAACTCGACTCGCCGTGTTTGGAGGAAGAGAAATGCTGATTATAACCCCAAGAACACCATCCCCACCGTCAAGCATGGAGGTGGAAACATTATGCTTTGGGGGTGTTCCTCTGCTAAGGGGACAGGACGACTTCACCGCATCGAGGGGAGGATGGACGGGGCCATGTACCGTGAAATCTACGGCGACAACCTCCTTCCCTCAGCCAGGACACTGAACATGGGTCGTGGATGGGTCTTCCAGCACGACAATGACCCAAAACATACGGCCAAGGCAACAAAGGAGTGGCTCAAGAAGAAGCACATTAAGGTCATGGAGTGGCCTAGCCAGTCTCCAGACCTTAATACCATAGAAAATCTGTGGAGGGAGCTGAAGCTTAGAGTTGCCAAGCGACAGCCTTGAAACCTTCAGGATTTGGAGAAGATCTGCAAAGAGGAGTGGACCAAAATCCCTCCTGAGATGTGCGCAAACCTGGTGACCAACTACAAGAAGCGTCTGACCTCTGAGCTTGCCAACAACGGTTTCTCCACCAAGTACTGAGTCATGTTTTGTTAGGGGATCAAATACTTATTTCACTCGATCAAATGCAAATCAATTTATAACTTTTATATAATGTGATTTTCTGGATTTTTTTTTTGATATTCTGTCTCTCAATGTTAAAATAAACCTACCATAACAATTATAGATCGTTCATTTCTTTGTCAGTGGGCAAACTTACAAAATCGGCAAGGGATCAAATAATTATTTCCCCCACTGTATCTGAATTTCATATAAACTATAAATATGTCAATATATCCTTGCGGTCTAATGATAGAGAAATGGTTTAAGCATACGTGGAGAGTAGGACCGTGACTGGGACCGTGAGCGGTACCCTCTGCTGTAGTAGGGAGATGGAGATCTGCGTCTGTAGGGGGGAAAACAAAACCGCAACACTTCCCTTTAGGACGTTAATGTTACAAATAGTTAGGATCACTAAATGAAATAGATTAAAATCATAAAAACTAAAAGCTGAATTTTACATTTTATTTTAACGACACTTAGCCAACATAATTTTTTTGTCATATTTACCGTTGAGCTTTACTGAATGAAGGTGTAAAGAAAACAACTCACCTGTATGATCTGTACTCTCTGTCGTCATAGCGATCATAGTCACGATCATAACTTCTGTCGTAGCCCCTGTCACAGTCCCTCGAGGTACGCCGGGATGACCCACCGCTATTGCTTCCGCCACTGGTGCTACTGCCGCCACCACTACTGTAAAAACACACAGAATAAACACCAGTGACACCTTGTAAGATACCAAACACACAGTAGCTCCTGGAAAATGTCCCTGACGTAAAAACAAAGCTGCTTGGGTTAAGAAACACTCACTATGTGGGACGTCCCATGTAGATTCCAGGAGTGGGTGTATGAGCCCGTTTTGTGATGGAGAAATCCACCCGGATCCTGCGCCCATCAAGCTCCATCCCATTAGCATGCTCCTTAGCCTAAAACCCACAACAACACAGTTAGGAGAAGACATCTTTTATAATCTAATAAGATAATTAAATCGCTTTCATCTTTAACCTTTGCCCTGAATCCAATGCATTGCAGAGACTTGAGAGAAACTACCCTTTTTTTTTTTTATACAGATACATGTGTAAAACGTGGTCTATTGAATACATATTCAACCCGAACATAACCCATTTATATGACGGCTGTTGCTGCTAGCTTAGACTCCAGTCTGGAGTTTAGTTTCAAACTATTCATGTGATTGTTACAAAAAAAAAAAAGATTAGCTGTGTAATGGGTGGTACGGAGTCAACATTATAAAAATGTTATATATCCGTCGTATTCTCTGTACCTCCTTGGAGTCCTCAGAGTTTTCAAAGTAGACAAAGGCAAAGCCTCTGGAGCGACGTGACTGCTGGTCACACACAATGTTGACGCCACTCAAAGGGCCGTATTTAGAGAAAACCTCCCTCAGATCCCTCTCCGTGGTGTACAGACTCAGTCCAAACACACCCAGACAGTTGTTGGGGTCGGGGTTGGCCTGTTGGAGGAAAGAGAGGAGTGTAAAAACATTGTGGGCGAATGACCTGCCACATCACTGCAATAAATCCTGCTCTTTCTGAAGCTAATCAGCACTTGGGTATCAAACAAGATATGTTTTGTTTAGGATATTAAATTCCTAATGATTGGAAACACTAAAAGGCTTTCACAAATAATTTGGTAAAATGATGAAGTCAACATAGAATTGTTGTAACTAGACAATGTAAACCACTGAAGAGTCTGGAAGTATTGTAAAGTTAAATCCCTCATTCAAATTTAAAATTCATAAACTTTAAGTCCTATGGGAACCCCAAATTAAGCATGTTTAGGAGGCATTTAATATATATATATATATACCCTGTTGCCAGTGTGTCTGCGACGATTTGACATGGGGGAGCGGCTATGGCTCCTATGCCGGCGGTCCTCCCAGCTACGAGATCGGCTCCTGGAACGGCGTCGGTGGGAGCGGGAGCGAGAGCGGGAGTTATGCCTGCGTGAGCTTCGATGGGAGCGGGACCTGGGGATGAACATGAACTTGACTCTGAGGGTGTAATGTATTTGTGTCACATTCACAAAAGCTTTATAAATGCTGTTTTAGAGTCCTAGTATCCCACCCTAACTTTAAGAACACCAACTTCACATTAAAACCAAACCCATCTCACCTTGATTTGGATCTGGACTTGGATCTGGATCTCGACCTGGAATAGCGGGAGCCATCTTTTGAGCGTGCTGGTGAGCAGCTGGTGGATTTTGCTGAGCCCCGAGGGGACGAGCTCCTAGAGCCAGGCAGCGCATCCTGGACAGACCAGACACTGAAATAAGAAACACTCTAAAGACAATCATGTGCCAGATAAAGACCCGGGATATGAAAGCGTTGGCCTTTACATGCGCCCTTCAGAGAACCCATCACAGGTTTCACACTACACTTTTAGGAATGTGTTTATAAGAGGTCATACATAGCCACACATATTTTAAATAAGATATTACGTAATTTAGCTGTCAAGACAGATTGCACAAAAAGTAAAACCTAGAAGGT